>NC_083883.1:7793197-7833197 GCF_032452875.1 Bos javanicus | reverse complement strand
TCTTCAAAAGTATTACATACTTTTACTTAGGATTAAATTAGCCTTAAATTGTACAATAAGGTCTTTATCAATAATTTATGATACTTTTTGAATTTTAGATAACATAAAACCAGTTCTTAAAATTACACTAAAGTAAATTTTAAAAAGACAGTGTTGTATGAGTTTAATATGGTAGAATATTCATAGGAAGGGCTTCCCAGGTGGTGCTAGTGGTAAAGAATCCGCTTGCCAATCCAGGAGACTCCAGTTTCTATCCTTGGGTCAGGAAAATCCCCTGGAGTAGGAAATGGCAACCCGTTTCAGCATTCTTGCCTGGAAAATTCCATGGACAGAGGAGCCTGGAGGGCTACAATCCATGGGGCCTCAGCGAGTTGGACCCAAATGAGTGACTAAGCCCATGTGTGCGTGCATACACATACACACATGTTCATAGGACGTTGTATTGGAAATAAACCCAGCTTTACTTAGTTTGCAATGGAAAATTATTTTAAATTTGTCCACAAGATGGTGCTATCACAAAACAAGTTCAAAGAAAGAAAATTGTATTCCAAAGTGCTTGTGTTTCTTTCCAACTTAAGTCTTTAAATGTAAATATTCTTGTCAATCAGTGACTTCTCTTAAATTATGTTGTATTTCTTGATCTGTTCCATGTCTGTATTTTTTTTGCCCCTCATATCTACTACCTCAGAGAATATTAATTAAGTCTATTGTATTGAAACCCATATGCAATAATAGCAAAATAAGATTTCAAAAACAGGAAACAATATACTGCCATTTATATTCATTATTGTTGTTGACTTGTTTCTTGTTATTTAATAGTGAAGAGATTTCCTGCTCCTGGATCAGTGTCAAACAATGACAAACAGAGCAAGCACTTGGGAAAATAATAAACTCATTAAGAAGCTGAAAGGATATTTTTGTTCACTGGGTCAGGTCCCTCTCTTTCCTCACCATCTGGATCTCCATGTGTTGAAAGGTTTGCTTAACCAGCTAAGGCAACAAACAATTAAGGAACTTCTCCAAAATACACAGAAATTGAGAGAAATTCATAACAAAGTATCAATCCCAGATGATTTGATATTCTTCACACTGCTTTTGATGGTCCTGTGTCCAAAACGGTGTGGTTACTGGTTAGTACTCTTTCATGAGCCTCAAACAACTCAAGACCCTCATGCTTCAGCTTGTCTAGAAGCTGAGTGTAACGTCTGAAGATTCTCAAGACTCTCAGTGTGTCATACAGACAGAGTGATTTGAGGATTTAGAAGCCGAGAATAAATTGTACTAGAAATTGCAGACACTAATCCTTATGGCAGAAAGTGAAGAGGAACTACAAAGCCTCTTGATGAAAGTGAAAGTGGAGAGTGAAAAAGTTGGCTTAAAGCTCAACATTCAGAAAACAAATGAAGATCATGACATCTGGTCCCATCATTTCATGGGAAATAGATGGGGAAACAGTGGAAACAGTGTCAGACTTTATTTTGGGGGGCTCTAAAATCACCGCAGATGGTGACTGCAGCCATGAAATTAAAAGATGCTTACTCCTTGGAAGGAAAGTTATGACCAACCTAGATAGCATATTGAAAAGCAGGGACAGTACTTTTCCAACAAAGGTCTGTCTAGTCAAGGCTATGGTTTTTCTAGTGGTCATGTATGGATGTGAGAGTTGGACTGTGAAGAAAGCTGAGCTCTGAAGAATTGATGCTTTTGAACTGTGGTGTTGCAGAAGACTCTTGAGAGTCCCTCGGACTACAAGTAGATCCAACCAGTCCATTCTGAAGGAGATCAGCCCTGGGATTTCTTTGGAAGGAATGATGCTAAAGCTGAAACTCCAGTACTTTGGCCACCTCATGGGAAGAGTTGACTCACTGGAAAAGACTGATTCTGGGAGGGATTGGGGGCAGGAGGAGGAGGGGACGACAGAGGATGAGATGTCTGGATGGCATCACTGACTCGATGGACGTGAGTTTGAGTGAACTCCAGGAGTTGGTGATGGACAGGGAGGCCTGGCCGTGCTGCGATTCCTGGGGTCGCAAAGAGTTGGACACGACTGAGTGACTGAACTGAACTGAATGGTCCAAAGGTATAAAAACAAACAAAAAAAAAAAGACTCTGTGCACTGTGGGTACACGTTTTAGGAACTGTCTTGCACCACCTCAGAGTTAGCACCCATGGGCACTCCGTGAATGTACATGTCGGGAAAATCCCCTGGAGAAAGGGCATGGCCACCCACTCCAGTATTCTTACCTGGAGAATCCCATGGACAGAGGAGCCTGGCGGGCTACAGATCATGGGGTCGAACAGAGACAGACAGGATTGAGCAACTAACTTCTACTTTCAAATCATTTGTTATATGGATTTTCTAGGTGCAAGGCATTTTACTGCTATCTGGAGAAAATTGCTCTCAGAAATCTAAAAATTTTCAATGTGAAATTAGGATGGGTAACCCCTTTATATGTATAACCATACATGTTAGTCCCATCTTGGTTTATTTATTCATCATAAGATTGATTTTCTTGGTCCCATTTAACCAGAACACCTCTTTCATGGAGGACCCTATCCCCTTCCTTCTATACAGCAAATAGGTTTTTCTCTAACCCTGCATCTCATTCTTCATTGTTCTCTGCTTTTGCTTTTGTATATTGACAAAAAACCTCATAAAGAAAAAAAGAAAGATGAATGGAAGATAGATTATCTGAGTCCTTCCGAATCTCAAAAATGACCTTCTCTACCCTCAGAAGATGCTGATAGTTTTATTTGGTATAAAATCAAAGTGGAAAATGATTTCCTTTAAACTTTAAAAGCATAGCTCCATTCTAGACAAAGCGTGTCAGAGAGCAAACTGTTGCTGATCTGAACTTCATTTATTTCTAGATGACCTGTTTTAGTTATGTGTCTGTTCATTTGTCTTTGTTTCTCTGGGAGATTTAGGTTGTTGTTTTTCTTTGGCATTTATTCTTCGGTGTCCATAAGACTGTTCTATAGGTTGTTGTTTTTATGACTCAAGGCCTAAATCCCAGGGCATGTCTAGGTGTATGTGGCAGCAGCCATTGGTTACGCTCATTAAGTATCTCCAGCTCTCTCTTCTGAGCCCTTGAGGCAGGTTATACCACATGACCAGCTATGCACAGTGAGGGTGGGTGAAGGCGTTCTTAGTTTTTGTTCATCTCCACAGACACGGAGACAATCTAAAGAGAGAAGCCTGGCATGCTGCAATCCATGTGGTCGCAAAGAGTCAGACACAACTGAGCAACTGAACTGAACTGATAATAGGGAGAAAATTTGTTTTTAATTTTCAGAACATTTTGCTGAAAGAAGAAACCTCATCCCTTAAGGAAATCGAAGGAACAAACACCCCCACAATGAATGCGTCTACCACAAGTCTGTTTCCTATGAAAAACAAGTTTAATGGCAATAGATGAACAGTCAAAACCAATGGGGAAAACATGTATTCATAACCATATGCATTTTTTAATCAATGAAATACACAAATGTAAAGACTAAACATTTTTGGTATTTTCTTCCTCTGTTCCCAACCATATAAAAAGTCAGATGGAAACAGTATCAGAAAAATCCAGGGAAATGAAACTGTGGTACAGGGCTATACATTGTTTCACATATTTATTCCAAGTATTCAGAGAAACTGTTTCACTGAAGATGTAATGAAAGAAAGAAAGTAGAAAAGGTCATGATATTTTTCAACAGGACTTTGGGGATACACAAAAATCTTGATCCATGAAGTTTTAATGGGTATAAAATGGGTTACTATTTATGACTTTTATACAAAAACTGTTAGCAACAATTTCACCTTCAGAACTTTAGTTCAGTGGCTTTCTGTGAGGCTTTTGTCTAAATGAAATTCTGTTCAAAGATGGTACAAGCCAATGGATATTTATCTGGAAGTACAACACCCAGATTTTTTTTTCCTGGAACTGGATATGTACTTTCAGGATCTTTGACCTGAAACATCTACACTCCATCTTTCAGCATACAAACATTTAGAAGGTCTGCATGTAGGGCTAGGTCTTCAGAGTTTATGATTCTCAATAAAATTACCACCCAGAATATCATTCCTAAATTTACATAAACTGAAGTTTTCTTTCTGTCTTTTTTAATAAGCTTGTTACCCCCGTTATTTGTTTTTTTCTACTGAGATGATTATATTCTGGAAACTTTGTTCAAGCTGGTAAGGACTCTTGTTCTGAATACAGAAGAATTGAGTCTATCACAAAATTTCTGGGCTCTCATGATTATCTGTGTTCCCTCTATGAAATTCAAACTATACCATAATTATGAGATTCAAATTTGACTCCATCCTAATTTTAATATCAAAAGAAAACATATAAATAAAGATTTAAAGGTGATTTGAATATCTGAAGTTATTGATTCCCTACTGATATTTTTTAAGTGGGTATATAGTTTTGAGAATTGCTTGCATGGACTTAATGAAAGTAAGTTCATATCAAGAAGTATTAAATGATTACAGAAAGCATAAGAGTTACTCTGTGGGAATGCAATAGTGAAAAATAAATGATTTGTTATGGGTTTGCATATGAACAGTTTTCTCCCAATTTCATCATGCAGGTACCAAGGCCAGTAGTTTCCAGCCCTCAAAGCCTTGGACAAAGCATATCAGTTGGTAAGAAATGGGAACAGAAACAATTGCCATGTTACAAGATTGAGGAGCTGGTGCTGGATGACAAATCACCTTTGCACCCAGCCAAAATTTCCCACCACTTAGCTTCATCTGCATGCCCAGCACAAAGTAGCTGCCTCTGTAAGTGGGTGCAGTCATCCATACCAGAACACAAGATGTGGCAATTACAACACAGGCAAATCTACAGAAGTGATCAATATTGTGCACACAAAGCAAATTACTTACTTAGCCTTGATCATCATCTGTATCCCATAGTTTATTCTGCAATGACATTGGGAGAGTATCATCAAAGAAACAATTGATTTTGGACTCAGATGAATATTGAATTTTACCCATGACACAAAAAGACATTAAATTACTTCACTAAGTTCCTTCAAGCTTACATGAATTTAGTAATTGTTTTGGTAGCTATATTATATCAAAAGATAAGCAAAAGGTGGGTGTTGAGAAATATTGAAACATGTCAGGGAACTTTGATTCTTTTAACATGCAAAAATGTCTCTGTTAAGTCCAAATAATTATGAAGCAACAGATCCTGTCATATTGGATAGTTTCTATTTAAGAAAAAGTTTACAAATATTACAGGGACAATTCTGAAATGCTAAGCTTTTGTTCTTGCAGATTCTTAATAATATGCATTTAATAGCGTATTTACAAGACATGGCTTTGTTGACCAAAATGAAAAGGGAAAAGGAAGCAACTCAAAATTGCCAAATGATAACTTTATGACAACGACAACCTAGAGGGGTGAGATGGGGTGGGAGGGAGGACCAAGAGGGATGGAACATATGTATGTGCTGTGCTCTGCTGTGTCACTCAGTCCTGTCTGACTCTTTGTGACCCCATGGACTGTAGTCCGCCAGCCTCCTCTGTCCATGGGGATTCTCCAGGCAAGAATACTGGAGTGGATAACCAATCCCTTCTCCAGGGGATCTTCCTGACCCAGGAATCAAACCTGGGTCTCCTGCATTGCAGGGGGATTCCTTACCTGCTGAGCTACAAGGGAAATGCAGAATATAGGTATAACTATAGCTGATTCATGCTGATGCATGGCAGAAACCAACACAATATTATAAAGCAATCATCCTTCCATTAAAAATAAATAATCTTTTTAAAAGGATGAGTTTATTCAGGAATAGCAGAGGAATTGCAACTTGGGACATGAAATCAATAGCAAATAACAAGCAAGCCTGTTTAGGGCTTGAGGTTAACTTCATTTATGGGCAGAAACATAAAGAAGGGAGAGTTCAGTTAGAATTTTTTAAAATGAAAAACCAGTGGAGACCAGCCTTGCTATTTCCCTACTCAGACAAAACCAGCCTCGCCAGACAAACAAACTCAGTTCAGCTTATTTGTTGAGGCTAACCTTACCTGGAGCATTTTTTGTTTCCATGAAGGAAATTTCCTGAGGTTAGTACAAGGCAACACCTGAACCACTCTCCCTCATTTAAGAAATGCCAGTATTACTGCTGCTGCTGCTAAGTCGCTTCAGATGTGTCCGACCCTGTGCGACACCATAGACGGTAGCCCACCAGGCTCCCCCGTCCCTGGGATTCTCCAAGAGAGAACATTGGAGTGGGTTGCCATTTCCTTCTCCAATGCATGAAAAGTGAAAAGTGAAAGTGAAGTCGCTCAGTCGTGTCGGACTCTTAGCGACCCCATGGACTGCCGCCTACCACGCTCTTCCATCCATGGGGTTTTCCGGGCAAGAGTCCTGGAATGAGGTGCCAAGTAGCACTAGTGGTAAAGAAAACCCCTGCCAATGTAGGAGACTTAAGAGACACAGGTTTGATCCCTGGATCAGAAATATCCGCTGGAGGAGGGCATGGCCACCCACTCCAGTATCCTTGCCTGGAGAAGCCCATGGACAGAGGAGCCTGGTGGGCTACAGTCCATGTGGTCACAAAGAATCAGACATGTCTGAGACTCTGAGCACAAGTGAAAAACGAGGATTTCTCACAATAACTTGGAAGAGGCTGAGTACTTCAAAATAAAAGATTTTTCTCCTTTAGTTAGAGATAGTAAATCAAACACAGCTACTTAATTACTTTTAGCAACACGTTTTTCAGTGAAAACTTTAGTCATTTTATAGTCATGTCATAGTGTGCTTTTTCCCCAAAACATTAAGTCAATTAATTTCATTAAAAAGTGATCATAAGATAGTCTCTTTTCAAAATCAAATCACTTGTGTCTTAGTTGGCCCCCAAACCTCTAAAATTGAAGCACTTTTCAAGTAGTGTTTCTCTCAATATTTTTTGTCTACATTTGAATTCTTAGCTAAAATAATAAATATTTCCATTATATTTATACACTTGAAATAATATAAATCAATAATCGTATTTACAAATCTCAACTTGAGTGCTTACCTTAGGCTTAGTAATAAGAGCATCTCATAGGCCTAATCATTTGTTAAGTTGAGAATATTCCAAGACATACTCAAGTTTTCTTATTCTATATAAGTATTAATAACATACAAATCAGGGAATGGCAGTCTGTAAATTCAGGAACTTTTCCTTTTGGAATTGTATTTAATTTTAAAGTGCAAAACTATCTAGTCTGTTAGCACATGAAATTAAACATATTTGTATAGAGAGAAAAAGGAAAGATATGTCTCTGAGTACAACTCTGAATTTCTTTGAAATGTGACTAAATTACAGTGCAATTTCTTAGATTTCTGCTATTACTTAGGAGGACAGACATTTTAACTCTATTGCAACATTTTTATTAATAGATACAAACAGTAGAATGAAATTTTATTGACTCTTGAGAGTCCCTTGGACTGCAAGGAGATTCAACCAGTCCATTCTAAAGGAGATCAGCCCTGGGTGTTCTTTGGAAGGAATGATGCTAAAGCTGAAACTCCAGTACTTTGGCCACCTCATGAGAAGAGTTGACTCATTGGAAAAGACTCTGATGCTGGGAGGGATTGGGGGCAGGAGGAAAAGGGGACGACAGAAGATGAGATGGCAGGATGGCATCACCAACTCAATAGACGTGAGTTTGAGTGAACTCTGGGAGATGGTGATGGACAGGGAGGCCTGGCTGCTGCGATTCATGGGGTCGCAAAGAGTCGGACATGACTGAGCAACTGAACTGAACTGAAGATAGTACATAATCTTTAATTATAAGCCAAATAACATTTTTTTCAGAACCACTTGGTATAATCTCATATTGATCCGCCGCAGTTAAATCTGACCTGTTCCTTCAAATACTATAGATTGGAGAACAACCCTATAAAATGATCAGAGATCAAAATGAAATAATAGTTGTCTAATGCTCCACAGAGTAAGTTTTGTCTGTCTTAAAAATTTCCCAGCAGGTACTATCTAATTTGCTAAATTTTCCTAAAATTTGTCCTTCAAATTCCACGCCTTGGAATTTGATATCACCATTATCTCATGTTTATTCAGATGGAGAACTACTGGCTTATGTATTATTGTCAGCCAGGATCTAATCTGAAGAATTTTGACAAAGAAAGTTACAGATAATCATTAACTGTATCAGAACCTTGGAGTAATGACAGATTGGTTAGTGCTAAGTAAAAAGGATTTGAAAATAACACAGCAATAACAGATATAAGGAGCATGTATTATCTTAAGAGCTGAGACTGAGCATACAGGAAGAGACCCCAGGACTGAAACCAGGCTGTTGGTATCGCTACAGTTCACAGAATTGCAGATACTTCTGTGGTACTCCTCTGCTGAACATCTCAGGACAGTCTTCACGGAGGAGTGTACCACTGGAGGCACTTGATTACACAATCATCCTGGGGGTGCTGAAGGAAGCTCCTGGCCACTGGATGTTTTGACCGCCATATATTTTAGGCGATGTTCTGTAAACAAGCCACTCACACTGCAGTGTCATCAGGAGTCTGGTGCTGTGACAGTTGCATATGCTGCAAAGTTGGTCCCGTAGAAAGAGCAGGCTTTTCTTGGTTTTGCTGTTCTCACGAACATTTCCCAGCTTCCCAGATGGAACAATGATAAAGAATCCACCTGCCAATGCAGGAGATTCAGGAGATGCAGATTCAGTCTCTGGATTGGAAAGATCCCCTGGAGGAGGAAATGGAAACCCACTCTAATAGACTTGCCTTGGAAATCCCATGGGTATAGAAGCCTGACGGGCTCTAGTCTGTGGGGTCACAAAGAGTTACACACGACTGAGCATGCATGCATATTGGTATTTCCAAATAACCAAAGCAATTGTAGGAGGCAAAAAGAAAACCCGGAGAACTCATCACCATGCTGCTCCTCAAGCCCTATTTCCCTAGTCCATCTTCCTTCTTCTCTTCAGCCTTCTTATGCTGGATTGATCATTTCTTTCAAGTTACCAATTGATAATAGACTGATTACTTCTTTCCTTAAGTATTTAACAACTGTTTATTTATCACTAACTTTCCCAGTGATATAACCTTCATGTTTTTATTGGTTTTGAAATATTAATGTGACAGATAAAAATACAACTGTGGCAAATCAAAATATAATTTGCCTACGCAACTCAAGTTTTGCTAAAATAAATGTTTTCCTCATCAGAAATAATTTTGTCATTCAACCCAACTTAGGTCTGCTTGCTTGAGGTGGTGAAGAAAGTACAGTGTTTATTGCCAGACACCAAGTAAGGAGAACAGTCAGCTAGTGTTCAAAAAACTCAAACTTGTCAGTGGCTTTCAAGGAAGGGTTTTTAAAGGCAAGGAGAAGGAGAGGGTCGTATGCAACTGGCTCATGTACATCCTTCTGGTTGGTTGGGGCTGAGGTAACAGAATGGTTTTCCAGGAATCTCAAGTATCAGTTTTCTGGTTCCCACTAGTCTGGGATCTATGTTCTGGTGGTCAGCATGTAGTCAACTTCTTCCCTTGTGGGGGTTTCAGTGTCTGCAAAACAACTCCAAGGTATGGCTTAGAATATGACTAAGAGCTCTTGAGGGATGAAGTGTCCTTGACTCTGTTTTTTTGGCTAAGTTAATACTATTTTGTCTTGCTTGACTGTTTTCCTAGGACATGCAGGATGGTGTGTCTGTCCCTGGGAAGGCCCAGAGGGTGCTGCTCAGTTTCATAGCTGGGGTTTTCAGCTTCACTTAGAAGTAATGGGGAGAAAAGTTTCTACTCCATTTCCCTGACCAAAAGTCTAGCTTTGCATTTAAAAGTGCTTTTCTCTAAGCACTGTTTTTCTGGCTTTTAAATTACTCTTTTGAATCATTATGTTCTAGGTTTTAAAAGCAAGAAACAAACAAACAAAATGTTCTTTTCTCTTCTGGCACCTACATTGGTGTTTCTTTTTTATTTTTTTCCTTTCCTTTTTTTTTTTTTTTTTTGCCTTCTTTTTTTCCTCTCTTCATCTTTTTCCCTTTCTAGTTTATTCATCACTAACTTTCCCAGTGATATAACCTTCATGTTTATATTGGTTTTGAAATATTAAAGTGATAGATAAAAATACAATTGTGGCAAATCAAAATATAATTTGCCTACACAACTCGTTTTGCCAAAATAAATGTTTTCATCATCAGAAATAATTTTATTATTTATTTTAAAACAATGTAACTGGTAGCAAAATGGCACATAGACAATAGACAGACCCAAATCCCATAGGGTTACAAGAACTAATATTGACTTCATATTTTACTTGCATGTGCAAGTGTAAGGAATTTAAAAAGGCAACCGCTTGTTAAAAGGCTTTTATAAGTGTGTTTTTATTTTTTAAATAACAGAAAGACTAATAAACTATCATCATTATAGCAAGCTGATCTGAATTCTGTTAAATTTTAAATTTGGACTAATGTTCATAGTCAAAAATAATTATTTTAAAATTTATGAAACAAATTTTTTATTTTCATAGAAAATATAGTCAGGTCCTACCTAGCATAAAATCCTAGTCTTGGCAACTGTCATAATGCAAAAATACTCAATTTGAGATATTGGAGGAAATAGAAGATTTCATAAAACCTTACATTTATACCTAAACACAACTGTAACAGGTAAAGACATGGCAACTCAAAGAAAGATCATATTTAAATTTCAATGTGCAAATATGAAACAAGTTCATTAAATTTATTATTGTTCTCCATTACATATATGAATTCAATTCTGCCTTCAGTTTGAATAATTTATATGTGAATATGTTTATCAAATGTATTTCACCTGTGTTCGTAACATATACACATGTATAAGCATACCATCTTTGTTTTAAGCTATGTTTCTATTTCCTTGTTTGGTTAAAGAGAATTAAATATAGGGTCTCCCTATTTTAGGGGAAATTCTTGATGTTCATGTTATTCTAAAATGAAAGTAATATAAAACACTAAACAAAAACAACAACAAGAAGGCATTTCATATACTCAAAGCCAAATTATACAATAGCTATAATCTAAACTTTCACATTTTATACTTTAAATTTTATATTCACAGAATTATGGGGAATATTAGATTTTATTTATTTATTACCTTTAATCTTATTTTCTTTTCAATTTATCTGCTTCTTTGTGTAAAGAAATGATACCACGTCTCTTTCTAGTTTTAAATGTTCTACTTTCTGTTGAAATAAAATTCAAAGTAAAATTCAGAAAAAAAAATTTGGAACAAAAATATCTTTTAAAATTCTTCAGTATCTATTTCATGGGAATAACAACACATTCCAACTACCTTGCAAACTAAGCTCTGTGTTTTTCAACCCGTTTCTGAAGGGGACTAATGCATACAGGTAAGAGCACTGGAGTCACAAAGGGTCAACTTTTCTTGTATAACTGTCAAATTCTTTATGGTCTGCATTAAATTTAAATGGCAGAAACTACCTTTTCTTTATGGCCACACCACACAGCTTGCAGGATCTTAGTTCTCTGACCAGAAATAGAACTCAGGCCCTTGGCAGTGAAAGCACAGAGGCTTAACCACTACACCACCAGGGAATTCCCCCAAGCTACCTATTTTTATTGTGTATGTTTTCCACACAGTGTTAAAGTACAGTTAAATTAGATAAAACTTTTGATATAGCATTTTCTGGAATATGATTATTTTAATGCTAAAGGCATAAATGAGGACTTCTAATGTTTTGAAATTCTTTTTACTCTATAAAAAGCATAATTATACCTCTATTAAAGTATCTTTCTAATGAAATATACTATATAGATATATAAAAAATGTTAAAGCTCAAAATTTTAATGAAAATCATTACTTAACACTTCAGTTTCAATTCTTGGATTAAATTTAAGTAGACAAATGTGTTTCAAGTATTTTCCCTATGTTAGGTATACTCTTAGGAGAACAATATGTTAGGAGAACAATAAATATTTGCTTTTATACTTTTCTTTGCATATAATGTGTGTCAAACATAAGGACAGGGAAAATTTCATGTAGTTAATATTTATTTTAGTTGGTTTTGATTTCTTCAGAGTAATAAAACATGCTATCAACATGGCAGATTCTAAAATGGATATCATATCATATGAAAAGGCAACAAAAAGGTTAAAATGACTGAAGAATTCATATTCTAAAGAAAACTATGATCCTTACACAGAAGTCAGCCACATAAAATTGTTTATCTGAGTAAAGAAGACTAGACATAGTATGATGAGCTGTTTTTATAGAACAGCAATGTAATAGGACACATTTAATTTTAAGAGGAGCAACCATCTTTTATGTCCATTGGGATGCACCAAACATAGATTTCTACTTTACTTTCATAAAGCCTTAATACTTTTTAAAAAATTGGTTTCTACAACTTGCATCATTATCAAACAAGGAAACATCAGGTTTAAATTTTTGTGTTCTGATTTAGGTTTTCAAAACCATTCCATTGATGTCTTTCAAATATTAATAGGAAGAGTACCAACAAGCAGTACTTCACATTTCAAAATACGCTATACTTCCAGGAGAATAGATTTTTTTAAATATGAGAGAACTGGATATATTCCAATATAGTTTATTTCATGCCAGCAATGCTTTTTCTTTCCTAAGATCTAAAGTTGTTTCAAGCAACATCCTTGGAGGGGAAAAAACAAGAACAACCACAACAAAAAAAACCCAGCTTATTATTATTATTTTTTTAATCAAAGCTGAGTTTCCTCTCAAGAGTCCTGAACCATGGTGTTGCAGATGTTGTTTTTTTGACTGGGTTCACTGTTGGGTAGTTAAGCCAGTGGATCTGGTTGGATTAAGTATCTAATAAAAGAAAGCAAATGACTGCAGTAGCAACTAAAGGCAAAGCTCATCCACCCTGACACTTTAGACTGTTACTTAAAGTTTATTTGTTTAGTGTTTATGGTTATCAAAACTTGTCTCTATATAATGTTGGTGGAAGGACTTCCTGATTATTTGGTCTGTAAAGTTTTGCAGGGCTTGTATTATTTCTATACCTATAAATGTTGTGAAGATGAATATGGATGAATGATGAATCATTATCATTCAATTACAATCCATCACCACATTCACCTTATCAAGCATTTATGTTTTATTCTGTATTTTGTTGATCTATTATTCTTTTTTTTTTCTTTTGAACTTTTTATTTGGTATTGTGGTATAGTCAATTAACAACATTGTGATAGTTTCAAGTGACCAACAAAAGGATTCAGTCATATATATACTATTCTCTCCGAAACCCAGCTGCCACCCAGGCTGCCACATAACAATGAGCAGAGTTCCATGTGCTATACACTAGGTCCTTGTTAGTTATCCATTTTAAATATATTGATTTATTATTCTTTATTTTGGCTATTTTTCTATCAAGGAGACCTAAATTCTAGCCATGAATATATCACTTGATTGTTCTTAGTTTTAACATTCATAACTATTAACAATTTGACCAAATTATTTCTATAGTCTTTTAAATATTCTATGATTCTAAAAAAATTAATTTCAGAAATGCTATGAAGAACATTGTGCATAGATAACAGTTTAAATTAATTAACCTAAAATTCAGGTTGTGCTATATTAAGCAATTAGACAAAAATATTATCTTTAATTCACTCTATCAATAAATAGGTAAATGTTCATCTACCAAGCTCACACATTTCAATGTTAGAATTTGTTTCAAGAAGGATGATTTACTTCAGACTGCCTAATGATATGAGTGTCTGTTTCTTGAGATTCTCTAGACTACAAGCTGGATCTGGGAATATGAAAAGCCACACTCTATGACCCCTGCAGAGGGTTTAATTTATGAAGCAGATAAAAGCATGAAAAAGAAATTCCAAACACCACAGAAAGATGAAAAGGAAGGCAGACAATGAGGGAATGTTTTATTGAGGGGGTTAGGTTGATGTCTCTCCAGGTAGAAGTGGAGTGGAAATGGGACTGAAAAAAAAAAAAAAAATCCATCCCAGGGATGGCCTTGGCATGTTTAGAAAATGAGTTTGACTTCAGAGGACTGGTTAGACCAAGAAACAACAGGAGATAAATTCATAAAAGAACCTAGAAAGATGCTAATGGAGGACTTTCAGCTTCAGGATAAGTTTCCATTCCTGTTCTAGAGGCAGTGGGAAGCCATGAGCACTTGGAAGTGAGGTGGAAACTGAATACATGTAACACAGCTCCTAAAATGTCTTGTTCAGATGCAAATGCAATGAGTATTTCATCACTTTGTAATAATGTTAGGAGTCACACAAATAAATGGAGAAACTGGGAACTATAATGAAGATTTTTTCTTCTCTTAATGACCAAAAGGAAGATATTCATAACTATGTTTGAATTAAAGGACATATTTATGAATATTGGATCATAGATGTTCTCTGCTTTATTGACAAAGGCCAAAGCCTTTGACTGAGTGGATCACAACAAACTGTGAAAATTCTTAAAGAGATGGAAATACCAGACCACCTGACCTGTATCCTGAGAAATCTGCATGCAGATCAAGAAGCAACAGTTAGAACTGGGCGTGGAACAATGCACTGGTTCCAAATAGGAAAAGGAGTACGTCAAGGCTGCATACTGTCACTCTGCTTACTTAACTTACATGCAGAGAGCATCATGTGAAATGCCAGACTGGATGAAGCACAAGCTCGAATCAAGATTGCCGGGAGAAATGTGAACAACCTCAGATATGCAGATGACACCACCCTCATGGCAGAAAGCAAAGATGAATTTAAAAATCTCTTGATGAAGGTGAAAGAGGAGAGTGAAAAAGCTGGCTTAAAATTCAACATTCAAAAAACTAAGATCATGGCGTCCAGGCCCATCATTTCATGGCAAATAGATGGGGAAACAATTGAAACAGTAAATAACTTTATTTTCTTGGGCTCCAAAATCACTAAAGATGGTGACTGCAGCCATGAAATTACAAGACCTTTCTTCCTTGGAAGAAAAGCTATGACCAACTTAGACAGCATATTAAAAAGTAAAGACATTACTTTGCCACCAAAGGTCTGTATAGTCAAAGCTGTGGTTTTTCCAGTAGTCATGTATGAATGTGAAAGTTGGACCATAAAGAAGGCTGAGCATTGAAGAATTGATGTTTTTGAACTGTGGTGTTGGAGAAGACTCCTGAAAGTCTCTTGGACTGGAAGGCGATCAAACCAGTCAATCCTAGAGGAGATCAATAATGAATATTCACTAGAAGGACTGATGCTGAAGCTGAAGCTCTAATATTTTAGAGCCACCTGTTATGAAGAACTGACTCATTGGAAAAGACCCTGAAACTGAGAAAGAAAAGATTGAAGGCAGGAGGAGAAGGGTCTTACAGAGGATGAGATGGTTGGATGGCATCACCAACTTGATGGACATGAGCTTGAGCAAGCTCCAGGAGTTGGTGATGGACAGAAAAGCCTGGCATGTTGCAGTCCATGGGGTCACAAAGAGTTGGGCAGGACTAAGCAACTGAACTGAACTGATGTGCTTTCATGAAAATGAGAAGAGCCATTTAAAGCACTGTAGTCTATGTTCTTCCATCAAATGAAAGGTGAAATTGGTGTCCTTGGATCTATCGACTGGATTTTGTTATCCATGCACCTGCTTTATAATTACTGTGAATATTGATAGCATGGTAGATCAATGAAGAAAACTAATAGTGCCCATTAAACTTTTTATCACCATATCATCTAGTGATTTATTGTTCTTTGAATCAAATTAATATTGTGCCTTCAATTAAAATGAACTTTTGCATGCGATTCTTTAGAAAACCGTTTGGGTTTTCTATTTAGAAACCATTTAGAAAGAGTTTGGGTATAATCCATTATCCCCTAAATTCATTGATTTAGCTACAAAAGTCCCCTTCCATATTATAATCACTGCTAAACTTATGAGTCTAATAAAAAAAATAATTCTTGAATGTCTTTTTGTACATCTTGTCATGGTAGCTTTTTTTTTTTTTTTTTTGCTCCAGTTATACTAAAATTTAATTATCTCAATGCCCAAAATACAGAGCATATCAAAGGAGTCTTTTTTTTTTTTTCAAAATAGTAGTCAATTTGATGTTTTAGCTCAAAACCAATACACATAATAGTATCTAAAAGTCATAAAATCCCATGCCTATTTTTCCTGTATATATTGTAACATCCATATTTTATTTTTATGTTTGAGTTTTAAAAAGTTTCAGGAATTATTTTGAGTTACAAAATCTATTTGATGGAAGGCTAGGTACATATACTCAAGAGGTTAACATGATCTTACCATTTCAGGAAAAAGAATCATGGAAAAGAATCATATTAGCCTCAACAAAAACATGATTTTTTATGAAATAAGGTACAGTCAATTTAAAACTATATATAATTGAAACTTTGAAAAAGAGGCATACAGAAGTTGGGACTACAAGGGCAGACTGGATACCTAATAGAAATGGCCTGATTTTATGGGTCAAAGGAGGAAAGATATGTGTAAATATAGACACAAGAAAAACAGACCAGTTTTATCATATTTTAATTATATACGAAGTGCAGTCTCCAGAATGGGCAGTTGAAAGCCAGGTGTATCACAAATAAGATATTTTAATCTAACTTAAAGTGTTCCATTTCATCATCACTACTGGATATAAATTTTGACAGCTGCCTTAAGAACATTAGCAGCTGGAATTATCATCATCTGATTCCTCAAAGTTCTAATATTTTAACTATCTGCTACTGCTGCTGCTAAGTCGCTTCAGTCGTGTCCGGCTCTGTGCGACCCCATAGACGGCAGCCCACCAGGCTCTCCCGTCCCTGGGATTCTCCAGGCAAGAACACTGGAGTGGGTTCCCATTTCCTTCTCCAATGCATGAAAGAGAAAAGTGAAAATGAAGTCACTTAGTCGTGTTCGACTCTTAGCGACCCCATGGATTGCAGCCTACCAGGTTCCTCCATTCACAGGATTTTCCTGACAAGAGTACTGGAGTTGGGTGCCATTGCCATCTCTAATTTTAACTATCAGATGGCACAAAAGAAAAAAAAAAGAAAAGCATTATTATACTTGCTAGTTGTATCTTTGATGCCTTATATAAAATCTTTTCACACTGATTTTGGGTCAGAGTTACTCCTGCTCATGTTATTTTTCTAAGGAGTTTTTGATGAACATTCATCTTTTGGCCCTAAAACTGAGTACTACTACTCAATAGGCCAACATTCATTCTTCTACTTTTTCTTCTTTAAGTATCTTTTCTTTTAAAAAATAATTCTTTTAAGTTTCATTCATTTAGAAGATGAAAAAATAACTAATTTCTACGTAGAACTAGCTTCTTTCCAAAGCTCAGCACTATATCCCCATAAGCTTTCTAGACATTTCCATTAGCGCATTGAACAATGTACTGAAACCCCAGCTCCTCACCTCTCTTTCCTCCCCACCCAAAGACTGCTCTTTGCTTGGAAAAGTGCCCCACCTTCATGACTTTTTTCAATTAAAGAGGTTTTTTCTTTTTTTTTTCCTTTTGCAACCACATAGATTTTAACTCTTAAAGCCATGTAAGAGCCATTATTTTCCAATTCCCAGAACAAAGAACAAGTCTTACACTTTGCCTCCATAAATTTATTCCATAGGCTTTTGTCTTTACAACCCTCATCTGGATATTATGACAGAATCTTATTTCCAACCTGCCAATCAATTCAATTCCTTAATAGACAGCTCTTTCAAAAAACTGAACCCTTTCAATCCCAGCTGAAATCTCCCAGAAAACTGGCAATGTCTACAAGTAGGCTTCTAATTGCTGGCGTATTACTAATACCAACTTTAGTTCTAAACAACTTGCATAGATCCACTGTATGCTCTGCATCATAGAATGTCCTCACACTTCCGAGTCACTGGCCTTATTGCTTATTTTTCTGGTTATAGACACACACACATCCTGTGGACCTAACACCCACCAATTCTTGTTAATCTTTGGCATTAGTTTTATGTCACTAATACAATCTGGAGTTAACTACCTTGTGTAATCAGGCCTTCGTCTAGAAAAACCTTAGAACCATGGATCTCGGTGGAAGCTTCTTATCAGGGTCCTGCCCCGATTGGATCCAGGGATTCCCTCAGGATGACGGTGTCGGCGATTAGAATAGTGATAGCTAAGTATTAATTAGAGATATAAAGAGTGGTTAAATAGGGATGGCTGAGTGAGAAAATTCAGTGGAGAAAAGAGGCTGAATAACTTGGTTTATGTGGAAAACAAATAAAACTCCAAGACAAGGAGTTTGTGTCACCTACGTAGGCCGCAGGCATCCTCCCATTCTCCCGAAGGAGAGGAGACATTAAGGCCTCCCCAGTCAGATCTTAGAAGTCCCGTCAAAATTAGTAGGCTTAACGAGCCTCCATGCTCCAGATGGGAATTCAGCCAGAAGGTGAGAGAAAGAACGACATGGGGAGACCAAGTTTCGGTGAGCAAGGCCCCTAGCTTTATTTTCAACAGGGGCTTTTATACCCTAAGTTGCACATAGAGGATAATAGGGGGTGTGAAATCATGCAAAGTCTTTGATCCTTATCAAAACCAGGGTTTCTTTTCTGTAAACTTATGGTATACAAATGGTTTAGGTGACTTACATCATCTTTTGGCCAGAAGGCCTGTTAACATTTTATGATTCTGACCAAGGTTTGTCAACCATAAGACTTATTTTCTCTAAGAGTAATACTTTTAAAGTTTGGCACTATCCTCCAAAGGTGTTAGATAAAGTTGCATTCCTATAGGACAAAGGTGCAATGGGTTTACAACAAAGGAAAGCATTTATTACCTTAAGGGTCTAAAGTTGTTAACACCAAGGCCACTACTTATTTTTTATACATACCAACTATATTAATTCACTTCCAAGGGTACAATACAGGGGATGTGGAAACATGGCAGCAAGCATTGGCTCAACAATGAAATCTTCTACTAGTTCTATTCTGACAATTTCTAACTCTCCGAGAGGCTCTATACTATTTGAATGTCTTAAGCTTCCCGTGCCTCTCGCTGTTGGGAGACTGTAAACAATCGTAGCTGTAGGAGTCCCGGTAAACCTGTCAGGCAAGTCAGAGAGCCATCTGAGGGGTTTGTAAACTAAAACACTCTTGTCATGCCCAGGAACTTTAATAACTGGAGCTGTAAGTTAACTCTTTTTCAGAGGGAGAGATGGTGGTGGGGTACGGCCCCCTGTAAAGTCAGAGGTGTAGGTGAGAGCACAAAGCAGTAAAGTAGGCAGACTCCGGTTTTGGGGTAGATGCTCAGGCAGGCCCAGAGGGGCACCCCTCGAGTTCTGGCTCGCCTTGCCCACCAGAACTCTCCCACATAACCTTGTTATGGGTGGGGACTCCCGTGCTGGCTCCCGGCAGCTTCTCATAAGGAATTTCTCTCCTAGACTTACATCAACAGCTGTCAAAACGACTTTTCTAAATTTTTGCTACATTCTTGCTCATATATCCAAGTGCTCTTATTACCTAGAAGATTGAGCATAAATTCTTTATATTCTAATCTAAGATCCTTCCAAAGTCAGGTTTAATATGTTTCCAACACTGCAAAGAACTAACTCATTTGAAAAGACCCTGATGCTGGGAAAGGTAGAAGGCAGGAGTAGAAGGGGATGACAGAGGATGAGATGGTTGAATGGCATCACCGACTCAATAGACATGAGTTTGAGTTGGCTCTAGGAGTTGGTGATGGACAGGGAAGCCTGGCGTGCTGCAGTCCATGGGGTCGCAAAGAGTTGGACACAACTGAGCAACTGAACTGAACTGAATATCGTGTTTAACTAGTTATTTGCAATGCAAATGCTAACAATACAAAGCTTTTACTCTGGTCACACTAGGCTCTGTAGTATTGCCAGCTGGCACACATTATGCGATGCCTAGGTACTGCATTTTCTCAAGCCATCTCCATGTTCTGGAAAGATCTCTCCTCTCCTCCTGCACAAATCCTATCTACCCTAAGAGTCTAGTTCAAGTCCTCCATCTTTATAATCAGAGTAACTCACAATGATGCCTTCTTTCCTGAGTTTAGAAAAACACTATCTCATTTAATCCATGCTTAACTCACGTGACAGTTATGCTATGTAGACCACACTTTTAAAGCAGCACTTCAACACTTTTATGAACATGAATAATACCAAATTACTACCATAGACCCTTTCCTAATAAAGATTTTGACCCATTTACCTTGGCTTTGAAAAGTCTAAGGGATTTAGAATTAGCTAGTGTGGGATATTTTAGGTTTTCCTTTGAACTTCTTTCTTCTTTTTATTCCACAGATTTTCTATCATTTGTCCAAATGTATATTTGCTCAATATACTGAAAACAAAATTCAAGTTGTCTTCTATACCTCTACCATCCTATGATGCTTTTGTATAGTATGACACACAGCAATACACAATGCAGTACACAAAATGCATTTGTTTATTGAACACCAAAATTAGACTTCAATTTTATAAGTGTTTATATCACAAAAACAATATGGGGCTTTATGGGGAAATAAAAATATAAAAATAAATACATGTGTGGTTTTCTGAAAATACAGGCCTTATGTGAGCTACATCACCTTACACCACATCATTCAGCTCCAGTGTGGTGTCTGGAGATGGGTTTATCACCATGTAGGACAGGGTATTTTGATGATCATTCATTTCATCTAGAAGATAAATAAATGCCAAGTTAGTTATACCACTTACAGAAAATTATGGGAATTATTGCAGAGCATCTTACCTTCAAATCACATAGCTGTCAATAAAAACTTGCTATAGTTTTGCCCACAGTATGACTGTTGATATAACTTTAACTATTTTTAAATTACTGCTATTGGAAATATCTGACAAGTAGTCATTTTTTGTTCCAATAGATGTTAAAAAATAAAGTATCTAATTCTGTTCAAAACAACCACAGTTATAAGCTACCTTGTAAGCTATTATGCTAACACTTTTTGTAAGTCTAAAAAAGTATTTCTATTACAGAAATGGCTGGACAGGATGTTTACTTGATTTGCTATGCTTTAATAATGGCTTCAGCAATACGTGAACTGTGAACTTCCAGATGTTTAAGTTGGTTTTAGAAAAGGCAGAGGAACCAGAGATCAAATTGCCAACATCTGCTGGATCATGGAAAAAGCAAGAGAGTTCCAGAAAAACATCTATTTCTGCTTTCTTGACTATGACAAAGCCTTTGACTGTGTGGATCACAATAAACTGAAAAATTCTGAAAAAGATGGGTATACCAGACCACCTGACCTGCCTCTTGAGAAAGCTATATGCAGGTCAGGAAGCAACAGTTAGAACTGGACATGGAACAACAGACTGGTTCCAAATAGGAAAAGGAGTACGTCAAGGCTGTATATTGTCACTCTGCTTATTTAACTTCTATGCAGAGTACATCATGAGAAACGCTGGGCTGGAAGAAGCACAAGCTGGAATCAAGATTGCCGGGAGAAATATCAGTAACCTCAGATATGCAGATGACACCACTCTTATGGCAAAAAGTGAAGAGGAACTAAAAAGCCTCTTAATGAAAGTGAAAGAGGAGAGTAAAAAAGTTGGCTTAAAGCTCAACATTCAGAAAACTAAGATCATGGCGTGCATCACATCACTTCATGGAGAATAGATGGGGAAACAGTGGAAACAGTGTCAGACTTTATTATTATTAACTTTACAATATTGTATTGATTTTGCCATACATCAACATGCATATATTTTTGGGCTCCAAAATCACTGCAGATGGTGATTGCAGCCATGAAATTAAAAGATGCTTACTCCTTGGAAAGAAAGTTTTGACCAACCTAGACAGCATATTCAAAAGCAGAGACATTACTTTGCCAACAAAGTTTTGTCTAGTCAAGGCTATGGTTTTTCCAGTAGTCATGTATGAATGTGAGACTTGGACTGTGAAAAAAACTGAGCACTGAAGAATTGATGCTTTTGAACTGTGGTGTTGGAGATGACTCTTGAGAGTCCCTTGGACTGCAAGGAGGTCCAACCAGTCCATCCTAAATACCAGTCTTGGGTGTTCATTGGAAGGACTGATGCTAAAGCTGAAACTCCAAAACTTTGGCCACCTCATGCAAAGAACTGACTCACTGGAAAAGACCCTGATGCTGGGAGAGATTGGAGGCAAGAGAAGAAGGGGACGACAGAAGATGAGATGGCTCGATGGCATCACTGACTCGATGGACATGCATTTGGGTAAACTCCGGGAGTTGGTGATGGACAGGGAGGCCTGGCGTGCTGCGTTTCATGGGGTCACAAAGAGTCGGACACAACTGAGTGACTGAACTGAACTGAATAATTATAAGAAATTGTGGTTATAGATGGCCATCCCAGACAGAGACATTCATATGGAAATACTGTGAAAAAAATCATCTAATGGCATTGTGTTTTAAAAAACACAACAGATATGCATCTAAATAGCATGAAAACCCTAAGTACATTTGACTTCCTTACATAATACATCTGATATAAAACATGGTAGTATTCTGGAAGAATGCAGAGTCCTGTGGATCAGATCTACCTGTAAGTTTCAAGGGAAGTGTGCCACTGAATCATTTGTTTTTTTTATCAAAAACATACATATTCTAAAAATAAACAGCTGTGCCCTTTAAGTTTTGTCAATTCACTCTGAAGACATCACCAGACTTCAAGTTTGGAGAGTTGACTTGGCATTGGAAAGGAAAAGAAAACAGCTTTAGAATTGAGTTTTTTAGTTTCTAAGGCTATGAGAAGGTGTAAATACAGAGGCTTGCGGACACACAGTCAATAAATATTAATCCTCCCAATGGTAAAGTTTTTAAGTTGGAAGGGCACTGTTTCAAAACCTGCTCTGGAGCCATAGTCCTCTCTAGCTACTTCAGTTAAGATTAACTTGACTCCTAAAAGTGGTACTAAATTTTCCAGTTTGACCCAAAAATCTAAAACTATGTTTCATACCAATAGAGATACATCAACATGAAAATAACTTAATAAAATTAAATATAATTTTAGGCCAATACAGATGATTCTAGTAATTTTCTACACTGGAAAATATATATTATTTTTGTAAAATAGTATCAACCACAATGTGCTTCTAACTAGAAACCTGTCACTGGACTGTGAAAGATAGTACTTTCAGTTATGGTCTTTCAAGTTGATATGCAGATGTGACATTTTTAAGTCTATAAATAAAAATCCTTATCTTACAAAGCAATTTAACTGCAGTATAATTGAAGCTTCCAGTAAGTTTGCCAGTAAAATTATTATAAGATTATCAAATTAATATTCAAATAAAGGCATATACTCAGTTGCATAACCCCAGGGCAGACACAAGGAATTGTATCCTGCCATGGGGATAAGGTTGCCAGGCAAAATAGAGAATGCCCTGTGAAATCTGAAATTCAGACTAAAAATGAACAAGTTTAAGCATATTTATATACCATATATTGAATGTAACATGCTTGTACTAAAAATCATTGGTTTTTTATCTGAAATTCAAATTTAACTAGGCATCCTATAATTCTTTTTGCTAAATCTGCCAATTGTACTAGGGGTGTGTAATTATGACTAATTCAGAAAATTGGAGCTTGGAATTCCAATGAGTGTATAAAAAGCTTACACCAAATAAGGTGCGATTTCACCTCAAGGCATATTGTACTGGCAGGAGATTACCAGAATCCTTTTTTTATACCGAAAGCAATTTTGACGTATGTAGAAGGAAATGGCAACCCACTCCAGTATTCTTGCATGGAGAATCCTAGGGACAGAGGAGCCTGGTGGGCTGCCGTCTATGGGGTCACACAGAGTCGGACATGACTGAAGTGACTTAGCAGCAGCAGCATTCTTCTTGAAAAATTTCTCCTTTGTATGAATTTCTACATAGGCTAAACAAAATCACAGCAGTTGATACTGCATCCTGGAGACTGAAGCATGACGCCCTGAAACATAACAGGTCATTAGAAAATCTCCACCTCATTTGGCTCTCAACTACCATCTAGTTGATAACATGAAAAAGTAAAATAAATACATTTCTGTACAAATTCCAAAAGGTTTTGGAAAGACCTTATTTATGTATTTTCATTTTAATAGTTGAATTTACTACTTTAAGAGCTTCCCAGGTGGTTTAGCGGTAAGGAATCTGTCTGTCCACGCAGGAGATAGTCGGGAAACCCTGTAGAGGAGGGAATGGCAACCCACTCCAGTAGTCTTGTTTGGGAAATCCCATGGACAGAGGAGCCTGGCGGACTACAGTCCAGTCCATGGGGTCACAAAGAGTCAGACATGACTTAGCAACTGAGAACGCATACTACTTTAAGCTTAATGGTATTTCACCTGAAGTAATATCTGAGATTGAAGAAAAATGTATTGAAAATATTATCTGATTTAAAAATAAGTACTGTTTTCAATTTTGCTGCCATCTTTTAGTACCCCCAAATGACTTACAGGAGGCATTTTTATCATTAGTTGATAATCATAATTTATGACATGATTTTTGTTATTTTGTTGTCCAGTTTGGTCATTTAATAATGTTAACTAGGCATGATTGTGCTTCCCTGGTGGCTCAGATGGTAAAGAATCTGCCTGCAGTGTGGGAAACTTGGGTTCAGTCCCTGGGTTGGGAAGATCCCCTGGAGAAGGGAATGGCTACCCACTCCAGAATTCTTGCCTGGAGAATTCCATGGACAGAGGAGGTTGGCAGGCATCAGTCCGTGAGGTCGCAAAGAGACACGACTGAGTGACTTTCACTTTCAGGTATGATTAGTCACAAATAATCCTAAATCTGGAGACAACAATGAACAGGACAGGCCAAGTCTACAGATTCACCTATAACAAGTTAGCTGTAAACTTTCTATATGATTTTAGCATATTATTTATCTTAGGATATTCATTAATTTTCTGTTGAAATTCACTAGTTCCAAATGCACATGCAATGAGTTTTGACACCACATAGCATAGTGCAACTATGGGAAAGGATACTGCTGAAGACAGATGAAGGAAAGTAAGAATCCTTTTTATCTGGTAGTGTCTCAGTAAAGGGGTAGAGAAGAAGTGAACTGAGAGTAAACATGAAGTGATGATGCAAAGACATGGAATGTAATTAGTAGATAAAAGAAAACACAGGAGACAAACTTAGGAGTAAAGAGTGTGTGTGCGCACATATGTGGACTTGTGTTTGTTTTAGGATTAAGGGAAGAGGCCTGATTTCCTTAGAAGAGGAACTAAGAAAATAGAAAGGGAGAAATATGACATATTAGGAGAGGGGATTTAGATAATAGAATTTGGATTTGAAAGAACTAGGAAGAAGGACTAAAAGTAGAAGGAAATAATCCTTTCTTTTCATCTGAAACAAACAAGTTACTTATAAAATTAATTCAGAAGAAGAAATATCTAAATATAGTTAGGCAAATACTGACAAAGAAGAGTGAAATGTCCCTAGCCTTATCAGATTTAAAATATAGTATAAAGACTGCAATTAAAACAGTGGGTGATTTTTGTCAGAACAGGCAGACTATTGTAATACAAGAGAAAGTCTAGAAATAGACACAATAACATGTATGAATTTAAAATCTGCTAAAAGCAGGATCTAAAAATCGGGATGGAACGGGGTGTGCGTTTTAGTAAATGGTATCACATAACTAAGGGCTTCCCTGGTGGCTCAAATGGTAAAGAATTCGCCAGCAATTTGGGAGACCTGGGTTCAATCCCTGAGTCAGGAAGATTCCCTGGAGGAGGGCATGGCAACCCACTCCAGTATTCTTGCCTGGAGAATCCCCATGGACAGAGGAGCCTGGTGTGCTACAGCCCATGAGGTCGCAAAGAGTCAGACACAACTGAGCTACTAAGCACAGCACAGCACATTATATAACTCAATGTAGAAAATTATCTTCAGTTCAGTTCAGTCGCTCAGTCGTGTCCAACTCTTTGCGACCCCATGAATCGCAGCACGCCAGGCCTCCCTGTCCATCACCAACACCCAGAGTTCACTCAGACTCACGTCCATCGAGTCGGCGATGCCATCCAGCCTTCTCATCCACTGTCGTCCCCTTCTCCTCCTGCCCCCAATGCCCCCCAGCATCAGAGTCTTTTCCAATGAGTCAACTCTTCGCATGAAAATTATCTTAGAAAATACAAAAATGTGTTCCCTTGCCTACCAAATATACTAGGATAATTTCCAAATAAATCATATATTTGAATGCAAAAGGTGAAACAAAATAAGTAATGAAAAATGTGGAAGAATTCCCCTCTAAATTGGAAGAAAGATAGTGTCTCTATTACTCAAAAATAGATCAATAATAATGGAAACAATTTAAAATTTAGATTAAAATATAAAATAACAGAAGTATAGGAAAAAACTAGGCTGAGAAAGAAATATCTGCAATTAATAGCTATAGTTCTAATTTACCCAATGTGTGTGTGTGTGTGTGTGAGTGCTCAGTTGCTCAATTGTGTCCTACACTTCACGAGGCCATGGATGGTGGCCCACCAGGTTACTCTGTCCATGGAATTTCTCAGGCAAGAAACTGGAGTGGGTTGCTATCTCCTATTTCAGGGGATCTCCCTGATCCAGCGATGGAACCTGCATCTCTTGTGTCTCCTGCATTGGCAGGTTGATTCTTTAACCACTGGGCCACCTGGAAAGCCCCCTCTAAATTATTAAAAACAAAAATTAATCTATAAAATTGGCTAGGAGTGAAAACAATTCACTGAAAATGACCCTTAATCACATGAAAAGATGCTATACCTCATTATAATAAGAAGGCACACTGAGACACCACTTAAATAATCTATTAGAATGGCAAAACACATAAAAGTCTAACGACTTTCTGCTGGCAAGATTTTGGGAAAATAGTCTTTCATACATTGCTGACAGAAATGCAAAATCATACACATTTAAGGATGAAAATTTGTCTAATAGCAAAATTATATACATTTAATCTCTAATCCAATAATCTCACTTTTAGATATGCATCCCAAAAGTACACTGGGAAAAATACAAAAAGATGTATGCTTATGCCTATTCATTGCAAGACTCTTTGTAATTAGAAAAGGCATAAAGGACTCATTTAATAGACTATTAAACCTCTATACAATGAAGCACTAGACAGCTTCAAAAATAAAAACGATTTCTATATTCTACTAAATCAGTGATCTCCAGGATATACCATTAAGTGGAAGAAGCAATGTGGGAAAAAGAGAAAGGACCATGCTGCCAACTACATTTTAAAGTTTATACTTAAAAATGGAAGAATAAACCATAAAGTTAAAAAAAGTTACTCACTGAGGAAAGAAGGAGATTGTGTAAAAGTGATGGGGAGTGATGTTAAATTTTTTTGAATAGAACTTGTATTAAATATTTGGCTTTGAATTGTGCATAAAGTTTACATCACTAAAAAAAAAAGTCAAATTTTAGGAAAAGAAATTCTTAAACCTTGAAAACAGAAATGAGTCTAACTTGATATCCAACTGATGGTATAACTACAGCAAGAAGAACTTTTCCAAGACTTGGAATTATTTTACTAACATACCTGTTGGGTGAGTCTATAAGGACTACATTAAAAATTCATGCTTTGGCAATTAGATTGTTAAGAATAGCACTGTATTATTATTATGAGACTGTTTTATGTAAATTGTGAAAAAGCAATATGAATTTGATAATTCCATCATTTCTATTGTTGTTGATGAGCATTAATCTTGGCATAGCAGAAAGTACAGCTACAGGATAGAAAAAGTTAAATATAAACCAAGTAGCCTGCATTTTAATTGTAAGTTTCTTGATGAACTGGTGAAATTGTTTCTCTGTCTACCTATCTACCTTCTGCCTAATCTTTTAGCTCTCCCCAACAAATTTAGAAAAAGTAACAAATGCAGCAAAATGAATATCTCTAAAATTTGATTAGCATTTTGAGTGCTTCTGGGAGAGATGACTTAATTTAGGAGGGGAGTATTGAGTCCTACAGAGAGCAAGGCAAGTCTGTCACATATGGTTGACGTCATGACAAAAGGACTCAGGGAGCTATCTGAAGGGGCTTCTGCTAGTCAAATTTAGAATATGATGAATAATTAATAACATGCATATAAAACCATAAATACATTTATATCTAGGAATTCATAATAGTAACACAAAATAGTTAAAAAAAAAAGAAAAGGCAGGGGATAGAACGGACCAATTTAGCCTGGAGATTCAGAGTCTAGGAATCTACAAAGTGAGTTTCTTCAAGAAACAGACTAAGAAAAATACAAGATGAGGGAAACTTAAAAGTGACTTAACAAACTTGTCACCCATCTCCATGAATGGACCTTATGTGATCCTGATTTAGATAAAAAGTGTAAAACATCATGATATTTGTGAGATCACTGGATATTTGGACACTTGATGATATTAAAATTGTTTTTAAGTGTGAAAATGGTACATGGTTATATAATTTTTTTAATTTAGCACTTAAATGATAGACATATATATTGAAATATATGGGTCTGCAATTTATGTCTAATTAATATAAGATGTGAAGGAAATTACTGGGCACATACATGGAACAATATCTGATAATTATTGACCTGATAATTACTGAAGTTGAAAAATGAGTATATGCAGGTTTCTTTGGGCTTCCTTGGTGGCTCGGTGGTAAGGAATTCACCTGCAATGAAGGCGACATGGGCTTGATCGCTGGGTTGGGAAGAGCCCTAGAGAAGGAAATGGCTACCCACTCCAGTGTTCTTACCTGGAAAATGCCATAGACAGAGGGGCCTGGTGGGCTACAGCCCATGGGGTCACAAAAGAGTAGGACACGACTTAACAGCTAAACAACAGCAAGGTTTATCATACTAATCTTTCTACACTTATTCATGGCTGAAATTTCTATATTATAAATTTTAAAAATGAATACGACAAGAAGTTCAGTCTTGCACAGAAAGGATATCCTTTCCCCTGAAACTTCAAACATTGTGGCTGATTTTTACAACACTCACCTTTTTATTCTTGCCATCATTCTAGCAAAGGATTTTACCTCTTACTATCATGTAAAATATTACTCAACTTCCTGACAAACACCTACAAGTTTGTGCATTTTAAAGCACTCATCTTTTCTTCCTTGCTTCTCGTCTTTGCTTCTATCACCAGTCACATCCACAACTGGGTATTGTTCTTGCTTTCGCTCCAGCCCTTCATTCTTTCTGAAGTTATTTCTCTGCTGATCGGTAACATATTGGGCACCTACCCACCTGGGGAATTCCTCTACCAGTATCTGATCATTTTGCCTTTTCATACTGTTCATGGGGTTCTCAAGGCAAGAATACTGAAGTGGTTTGCCATTCCCTTCTCCAGTGGACCACATTTTGTCAGACCTCTCAACCATGACCCGCCCATCTTGGGTGGCCCCACACAGCATGGCTTAGTTTCACTGAGTTAGACAAGGCTGTGGTCCATGTGCTCAGACTGACTAGTTTTCTGTGATTATGGTGTGTCTGCCCTCTGATGCCCTCTCACAATACCTACTGTCTTACTTTGGTTTCTCTTACCTTGGACATAGGGTATCTCTTCACAGCTGTTCCAACAAAGCGCAGCTGCTGCTCCTTACCTTGGACTTGGAGTTTCTCCTCATGGCCGACCCTCCTGACCTTGAAACTGGAGTAGCTCTTCTTGGTCCTCCTGCATGCACAGCTGCCGCTCCTTGGACGTGGGGATGCTCCTCTCGGCTGCCGCCCCTGACCTTGGGTGTGGGGTAGCTCCTCTCGGCCGCTGCCCCTGGAACACAGAATGAAACAGGGCAAAGGATAATAGGGTTTTGCAAGAGAATGCACTGGTCATAGCAAACACCCTCTTCCAACAAAATAACAGAAGACTCTACACATGGTCATCACCAGATGGTCAACACAAAATCAGACTGATAGTATTTTTTGCAGCCAAAGATAGAGAAGCTCTGTAGAGTTAGCAAAAACAAGACCGGGAGCTGACTGTAGCTCAGATCATGAACTCCTTATTGGCAAATTCAGACTTAAACTGAAGAAAGTAGGAAGAACCACCAGACCATTCAGATATGACCTAAATCAAATTCCTTATGATTATACAGTGGAAGTAAGAAATAGATTTAAGGGACTAGATCTGATAGATAGAGTGCCTGATGAAATATGGATAGAGGTTCAAGACATTATACAGGAGACAGGGATCAAGACCATCCCCATGGAAAAGAAATGCAAAAAAGCAAAATGGCTGTCTGGGGAGGCCTTACATATAAGTGTGAAAAGAAGAGAAGCAAAAGCAAAGGAGAAAAGTAAAGATATAAGCATCTGAATGCAGAGTTCCAAAGAATAGCAAGAAGAGATAAGAAAGCCTTCCTCAGCGATCAATGCAAAGAAATAGAGGAAACCAACAGAATGGGAAAGACTAGAGATCTCTTGAAGAAAATTAGAGATACCAAGGGAATATTTCATGCAAAGATGGGCTCAATAAAGGACAGAAATGGTATGGACCTAACAGAAGCAGAAGATATTAAGAAGAGGTGGCAAGAATACCCAGAAGAACTGTACAAAAAAGATCTTCACGACCCAGATAATCACGATGGTGTGATCACTCACCTAGAGCCAGACATCCTGGAATGTGAAGTCTAGTGGGCCTTAGAAAGCATCACTATGAACAAAGCTAGTGGAGGTGATGGAATTCCAGTTGAGCCATTTCAAATCCTGAAAGATGATGCTGTGAAAGTGATGCACTCAATATGCCAGCAAATTTGGAAAACTCAGCAGTGGCCACAGGACTGGAAAAGGTCAGTTTTCATTCCAATCCCAAAGAAAGGCAATGCCAAAGAATGCTCAAACTACCGCACAATTGCACTCATCTCACACGCTAGCAAAGTGATGCTCAAAATTCTCCAAGCCAGGCTTCAGCAATATGTGAACCATGAACTTCCAGATGTTCAAGCTTGTTTTAGAAAAGGCAAAGGAACCAGAGATCAAATTGCCAACATCCACTGGATCATGGAAAAAGCAAGAGAGTTCCAGAAAAGCATCTATTTCTGCTTTATTGACTATACCAAAGCCTTTGACTGTGTGGATCACAATAAAGTGTAGAGAATTCTGAAAGAGATGGGAATACCAGACCACCTGACCTGCCTCTTGAGAAAGCTATATGCAGGTTAAGAAGCAACAGTTAGAACTGGACATGGAATAACAGACTGTTTCCAAATAGGAAAAGGAGTACGTCAAGGCTGTATATTGCCACCCTGCTTATTTAACTTATATGCAGAGTACATCATGATAAACGCTGGCCTGGAAGAAGCACAAGCTGGAATCAAGACTGGCGGGAGAAATATCAATAACCTCAGAAATGCAGGTGACACCACCCTTATGGCAGAAAGTGAAGAGGAACTAAAAAGCCTCTTGATAAAAGTGAAAGAGGAGTGTAAAAAAGTTGGCTTAAAGCTCAACATTCAGAAAATGAAGATCATGGCATCTGGTCCCATCACTTCATGGGAAGTACATGGGGGAACAGTGTCAGACTTTATTTTTGGCCTCAAAATCACTGCAGATGATGATTGCAGCCATAAAATTAGAAGACGCTTACTCCTTGGAAGGAAACTTAAGACCAACCTAGATAGCATATTCAAAAACAGACATTACTTTGCCAACAAAGGTCCATCTAGTCAAGGCTGTTTTTCCAGTGGTCATGTATGGATGTGAGAGTTAGACTGTGCAGAAAGCTGAGCACCAAAAAATTGATGCTTTTGAACTGTGGTTTTGGAGAAGACTCTTGAGAGTTCCTTGGACGGCAAGGAGATCCAACCAGTCCATTCTAAAGGAGATCCTGGGTGTTCATTGGAAGGATTGATGCTAAAGCTGAAACTCCAACACTTTGGCCACCTTAGGCAAAGAGTTGACTCACTGGAAAAGACGTTTATGCTGGGAGGGACTGGGGGCAGGAGGGGAAGGGGAGGACAGAAGATGAGATGGCTGGAAGGTTTCACTGACTCATTGAACATGAGGTTGAGTGAACTCCAGGAGTTGGCGATGGACACGGAGTCCTGGCCTGCTGCGATTCATGGGGTCGCAAAGAGTCGGACATGACTGAGTGACTGAAGTGAACTGAACTGAAACTTTCCTTTCCACCAATCTGGGCTGTTTATGGGCTTCTGAGTGCAGAGCAGCTGGACCACACCACACTCTTTCAGTAACATTAATATAAACAAAAGTTTCCTGTTTCAAAATTGTTGCTTTTCATAACTAGGAAGTCATATTAAATCAACCATGATGAAAACCAGAAAGCCTTATTTTCTAAAGCATGTAACATGCAAAGAGAAACTTCCTGCATTTTTTTATGCATACGACCCGTGTTCACAATCCCCCTGTGTTTGCCATCTGTGTATGGAAGTTTGAGCTACAACATGCATGTGTTGCTGGCTTTCAAAGTAATAGAATTTAAATTATCAATTTAAGTAAGGTCAGAAGGCAGATCCAATAAGATCCTTTAAAGTGAATATAAAATATGGAGGCTTAGTCAATGCCCTACACACAATTCATAGTAGCAAGCTATGAAATTGAAATTGTCTCACACTTAAATTCAATAAAAAATGCAAATATTCATTGACATTTGTTTCAAAACAGTACTGTAGAGAGTGATATCAAAACAATTTGTGAAGCCCTCATTGCTGCATAATTAGAGCCTATTTGTCTCTTTTTTAGATTGAACTTTTTTTTTTTTTTAAGTTAAAGACTATAACTGATTTACAATGTGTTAGTTTCAGGTATACAGTACAAAGATTCAAATATACATATGTATTAGCTATATATATGTAGAATTCCATCTATAAAATAAAGTCTCTTATGAAGCTATGGAGGTTAAACAAATTATACACGTATTATTTATATACAATTTTTCAGAGTCTTTCCCCTTTTAGCTATTATAAGATACTGAGTAGAGTTATCTATGCTATACAGAAGGCCCTTGTTGGTTATCAATTTTATATATACTTGCATACATACATTAATCTCATTGGAATAAGATAATATTTCACTCAAAATAGAAACCTCTTTTTACCTACAGAATTTAGGTTGGAAGTATTAAAAGTTCTAATACTGTGGTTTTGCAACAATGGATACCTTTATAAGTCTTAACTTACTCTAGTCTTACCTGGTTGATATATACTGAAAATCCTCTTCTCTGAAAGTAAAATATATAAAACTGCAAGTAATATCTACCATCAGTAAAGAATATCAATCTATGTTCATTAGGTACAGTTTATGTGCACTTTATAGCAAAAATGGAAATGTTAGTTCATTCATATTTAGATACCTGGCTTGCACAGATTTGTGAATCGCAATCTTAAATTTATTTGAAGTATTCTTTCTAGTCATAACTCCCTGTAATAGTTTTATTTCCCATAAATATGTGGAAACATTAATTTTGTCAGATCAAATACTCAAGATATTATGCTCATATAATGTCACTGATAAGTCACAGAACCAGAAGTTAATATATAGTTTAGGGAAGAAGTTGAAGATTAGCTTATTTTCCAAGTAAAGGATAAAACACTTTATTTTTGTGAATGCTTTTCTTAGTTGTGTATACCAGGAATTATATCAAGTATATATGAGCTAAATAATACTAGATCCCCTAGTCACCATTGTGTTGAATTCCCTCAAAGGAAAGAATATCATGACTTACATAAAAAGCCATAGGACTCACAAGGCATTTTTATCATTATTTCAATATAGGTAACATCTCTTTTTATATTTCAGTTTAACTAAAGAAAAAGGAGACGAGAAGGATTTGGGGATTAAGAAATCTAAACTGACAACACAGAGATAGTTATTTGTATGCTTGGAATTTACATCCCTTTCTTTCCACCTTCCAATAGGATATAATAAAAAGTATACCGAACTTATATGTATTAAGATAGACAAATTTGACTGATGTTGTGGATACTTTCTAGCTCTGGGCCGACAATAAAACTATGTAACCACTGTGTAAAATAAGAATGATGATACTCATGTTCTACCACATAGAAATACTGTGCAAATTCATACATTAATATATAAAGAAAACATGTCACCTGTAAACTCCTACACATAATAATAATATTATATCCTAGTAGGAATGATGATCCACAATATCAGTCATTGGTGATAAATGTGAAATTATTCTATTACTGGGTACTAAATGTGTGTGGGGAGTGGGTGTGCAAGCACATGTGCTTGTGCATTTTAAAAGATCTATTTACACTCTCCCAAGGCCATTTCATCACCTGGTTGTAGCTCTATTGTGCTCCTAACATGCCATCATGACCAATAGGAGATATCAGAGTGGTGCTAAGATACAGGATCATGGTTTCATTGTAGAACCTTTTCCTGAACTTAAAGTCAGAGTTATAGAATGCTTAAAACCAAGTATTCTGGCATCAGATAGAGCTGAGTTTAAATACACTTACTGATTCTGTAGTCCTTTTTATGTAACTGAAATTCTTTAAGGCTGTCCCCAGTGCCTTATCTGAAAACTGATCATTATATTACTTTGTTCACAGTGTTTCTCCAAGCAACTCTAGGAGATGCACATGAAAATTAAATAACAGAATGCCTGTCTCAGTAAATGCTCAATCAATATTAGTTAATATTCTGATTGATAATCTCATACAAAAGTGGGGAAAATAAAAATAAATAATTATGAGGAGCTATATAAAAGCAAAACATAAGTATGAAAAAGACAGGAATGACTCATATTTTGGTGTAATTTTCTCTATCAGTGACTATATTTCATAAGAAATCAACATAATATCAACAAATTCTTGGAGAAAAAAAATTTTTGGTTAAATTTTGTGAAATACGAAAAACAGAATAAGTATTTAAGTCAAAGAGATTTATTGTTTTGTTTCCATGAATTATTTTTCAGTGTTTCTATGTATAATGGGATAACTCTGGCTTGACTTATTAGTAGTTTAATTGTTAGAAGTCTCACATAATTATTCATTTAAAAAAAAAAGATTTAACACTAATATTTGTGAGAATAAAAATATATTTACATGTTTTCATGGTCTGAATTCAGAGTTCCAAGGAATAGCAACGAGAGATAAAAAGCTTTTTTCAGTGATCAGTGCAAAGAGAGGAAAACAATAGAATGGGAAAGACTAGAGATTACTTTAAGAAAATCAGAGATACCAAGGCAACATTTCATGCAAAGATGGGCTCAATACAGGACAGAAATAGTACGGACCTAACAAAAGCAGAAGATATTAAGAAGAGGTGGCAAGAATACACAGAAGAACTGTACAAAAAGATCTTCATGACCCAGATAATCACGATGGTGTGATCACTCACCTGGAGCCAGACATCCTGGAATGTGAAGTCAAGTGGGCTTTAAGAAGCATCACTACGAACAAAGGTAGTGGAGGTGATGGGATTCCAGTTCAGCTTTTTCAAATCCTGAAAGATGATGCTGTGAAAGTGATGCACTCAATATGCCAGCAAATTTGGAAAACTCAGCAGTGGCCACAGGACTGGAAAAGGTCAGTTTTCATTCCAATCTCAAAGAAAGGCAATGCCAAATAATGCTAGAACTACCGCACAATTCCACTCATCTCACATGCTTGTAAAGTAATGCTCAAAATTCTCCAAGCTGGCTTCAGCAATATGTGAACCGTTAACTTCCTGATGTTCAAGTTGGGTTTAGAAAAGGCAGAGGAACCAGAGATCAAATTGCCAACATCCGCTGGATCATAGACAAAGCAAGAGAGTTCCAGAAAAACATCTATTTCTGCTTTATTGACTATGCCAAAGCCTTTGACTGTGTGAATCACAAGAAACTGTGGAAAATTCTGAAAGAGATGGGAATACCAGACCATCTGACTTGTGTCTTGAGAAATCTGTATGTAGGTGAGGAAGCAACAGTTAGAACTGGACATGGAACAACAGACTGGTTCCAAATATGAAAAGGAGTATGTCAAGGTTGTATATTATCACCCTGCTCATTTAACTTATTTGCACAGTACGTCATGAGAAACGCTAGACTGGAAGAAACACAAGCTGGAATCAAGATTGCCAGGAGAAATATCAATAACCTCAGATATGCAGATGACATCACCCTTATGGCAGAAAGTGAAGAGGAACTAAAAAGCCTCTTGATGAAAGTGAAAGTGGAGAGTGAAAAAGATGGCTTAAAGCTCAACATTCAGAAAACTGAGATCGTGGTATCTGGCTCCATCACTTCATGGGGAATAGATGGGTAAACAGTGGAAACAGTGTCAGACTTTATTTTCTGGGCTCCAGAATCACTGCAGATGGTGACTGCAGCCATGAAATTAAAAGATGCTTACTCCTTGGAAGGAAAGCTATGACCAAATAGATAGCATATTGAAGAGCAGAGACATTACTGTGCCAAAAAGGTCTATCTAGTCAAGGCTATGGTTTTTCCAGTTGTCATGTATGATGTGAGATTTGGACTGTGAACAAAGCTGAATGCTGAAGAATTGATGCTTTTCAACTGTGGTGTTGGAGAAGACTCTTGAGAGTCCCTTGGACTGCAAGGAGATCCAACCAGTCCATTCTGAAGGAGATCAGCCCTGGGATTTCTTTGGAAGGAATGATGCTAAAGCTGAAACTCCAGTACTTTGGCCATCTCATGCGAAGAGTTGACTCATTGGAAAAGACTCTGATGCTGGGAGGGATTGGGGGCAGGAGGAGAAGGGGACGACAGAGGATGAGATGGCTGGATGGCATCACTGACTCCATGGATGTTGAGTCTGAGTGAACTCTGGGAGTTGGTGATGGACAGGGAGGCCTGGCGTGCTTCGATTCAGGGGTCGCAAAGAGTCGGACATGACTGAGCGACTGAACTGAACTGAACTAAACACATTATTGTTTTGTTCAGATTTTCTGTTTCTCCATGATATGGTCTTGGTAGGATGTAAAAGAATAAAGTATTTAGGAATAAAATTAACTGAAGTTTGAATACTTTTACATTGAAAACTTCAAAATTTATAGAAAATATTAAACATTATATCAATAAATGATAAGACAAGCCATGGTCATGAACTGGAAAACAATATTGGTAAATGTACTTACTATTCAAAGGAATCTATAGATTCAATATTATCTCCATTAAATCCCAACAGTATTTTTTTATAGATAAAGGAAACAAACTATAACATTTTTATGGGAGCATGAAAAACCCAGAATAATCAAAGCAATCTTGAAAAAGAAGAATGAAGCCAGAGAGATCAAACTTCTGACTTTAAAATATATTTCAAAGCTACAGTAATTAAAATGACATTTTCCATACATAAAGACAGACATATAGACCAATGGAAAAGAAGAGCTGAGAGAGTTAATTCTCAAGTAGGTTGATAAGAAGTCTGCGAACTCCAAGGAGGAGGAAAAGGACAAAGGATTTTTTCCTAGTCTTAGTCTCATAAAATGCTGGTTTTGTTTTGTTTTTTTCTTTAAGCCCAGAGCTGATGATTATACAACCAAACAACTCACCTTAAACTCTGTACTAAGCATTATACAACAATAATTGATCCTTAAGCAGTAACGTGTTTCTCCTTGAGAACCTTCTGATTGATCCTGTTATCTTAAAATGTATATGGTGAGAGTGGATCTGGTAAAATCTTTCTATTGTTAGTTCTAATCCCATCGTTTTAAAATGTAAATTGTGGGAGTGGGTCTGGTAAAATCTTTAAAACCTTGAGACATTCTTTGGATTTACTGTAATAACCAATTGATAAAGTGTACAGTTCCCTTGCTAAGACTAGTGAGGGGGCACTCTCTATCCCCTTCTCTGTTCCTTTTCACTGTAATAAAACTTTGACGACACAAGAGCCCTGAGCAGTGAAACCTGGTCCCTGATTCTGAAGCTAAACCTTTGACTTCGCAGTTCACAAATCTGACACTGTTAACCGTAAGCTATCTTCTTAGGGGCTTGTCCAGGATCTTCAGCACAAGGTAGGTAAAGACCTTCAGTGCTCTAGATGGTCTCTTCTTTTACTCTACGGATGTTTCTCCTTTTACTCTACTAACTGTAAGGTGTGTTTGTGTGAATTAAACATGCAAGTTTGAGACGCGCACTCTGAAAAGTGAGTTGTGAGCCCAGCTTTGAGGTTTTGTGGTGCCTTCTAATGACTGAAGGCAACCCAAAAGTGAGAGCCTTGTCAGGGGTTTATACTGACCTACCAATGCCAAGAGACACCCAATATCCCTGTGAGAGGAGTGGCCAGAAATGGGTGAAGTGTGTGGATTAAACTTTCCTTTTTGGTCTTCTTTTCCTGGTCTCTTTAACCAATTTATAACTGCCTGGGGAGTTAGAATTACTAACCTAATCTGTCAGATTATAGACTTTCAAGGGACTTGTGATTCATTAGTCATCACTGTGTACTTCTACTTATGCCCCAAGCTTGGTAGTCATGGGGAAACCAGACTGGATGGAGCACGTTTGGGAATAAAGTGGAACCCTAGCTCTAGAAGCACGTTCGGGAACTAGGTCGAACTCTAGCTTCAGCAGTGTCTCTCTTAGCTACTTCCACATGAGGTCAGAGTCCCAAAGGTGAAACCTTGTCATAGCTGTGCCTCCAAACTAAATGGATGGAAGTGGTGCTGCTCAGCACAAGGTTTCTAAGAACATAGGTCAGGAATCCCAGTTTAGAAGTACAGTGGGATTCTTCCTTTGATAGTGCTACCTCTTATTGGACTAGAGAAAGCCCTCCAGTGGCTTACTCATGGGTTGATGACTCACTGCTTCTACTCCAGTCAGGACTGTACTCAGGAATGTGCATGGGCACATGGAAGATGGATGCTTCCGCTAGTAGTCCTAGCTTAGGAAACTTTCTGGGAAACTACTCTGTTACACCCCAGGTGGCATCAGAGGAAAGGGCAAATCAAACAAAGGTTTTGGTGGTAAGTAACTAGAAATCAATTTGGGATGTGCCCAGGTCTACCTGGTGAATCTCCACCCCACCTTGATAGTAGAACAAGTGCTTAAGGGAACAAATAAGGCACCTGCATTGGTAAGGGGTAGGCTAAGTCCAGCCAGGGAAGGAAAGCTTCAGTGGAAAGTCTGTCTCCACCCCATCTAGAGCAGGGAGGGATACCTCTGGTGGAAAAAAATAAGGGTGCTGAGCGTCAGTTTTTTTTTCTCTTACAGATGGGAGCTACTCAAAGTTCCAGACCCACACCCTTGGATTGTGTCCTAAAAAACTGGGGTAAGTTTGATTCCCAGAGCTTCAAGGAGACACACCTGAATTTCTTTTGCAAACCTGCATGGCCACAATATCCGTTGGAGGGTGGCAAACAATGCCACTTAAAGGGTCTCTTAATTATGGTATTGTTTTACCACTAGGTGTGCTGCATTTCATGGCGTCACAAAGAGTCGGACACGACTGAGCCACTGAACTGAACTGAACTTTACCACTAGACCAGTTCTGTAGAAAAGAAGGGAAATGGTAGAAGTGCCATATGTGTTAAGTCTTTTTCTCTCTGCAAGACATGCCAGACTTGTGTCCTGCAGGCACAGATTTGGGTATAAACCCTTCAGCTTCCTCCTGTCCTCTTACTCTACCCCTGCACATGGTGCTCCCAACTGAGGAAGCTGAGGGTCAAGGCATCCCTTCAAGAAGGCTTGCCTCAGTCTCCAGAGAAGTTCAAACAACCTCAGTTCCAATACAGCCCTAGACTACACTGGTTTCGACAGGAACTCAGATAGTCAAATTAGAGAAGGCTCAGACCACCAAAACTAAGGGTAAAATACAAGATAGAAAAGATGAGACGAGGATGAGATACAGGATGAGGATGAGAAAAAACAGGTTTCTCTAATCTATTCCTGGGAATGTATGCAAGGGTATAGAGAGATTGAGGAATAGCCACACAAGCTACTGCCTCTTCAGGAGGCCCCCACTGGGAAAAATAACCCATCCATAAAAATTTCAAAGCCCTTTTCTTACCCAGAGGTACAACTGATAAAGAAAGAACTGATAGGCTATCTAAAGGATCCAGGCAGCCTTTGAGGCTAACTTTACTTTATGAGCTTACTTTGAGTGATGCAATGTATTTCTTTGGACAGACGCTGACTCCTGACTCAAGAGC